>NW_007256036.1:1133-14879 GCF_000164805.1 Carlito syrichta | reverse complement strand
GGCTGATTTTTTGATTTATTGTAGAGATGAGGTCTCGCTGCCCAGGCGGGTCTCGAACCCACAGGCTCAGGCAATCCACTCACCTCAGCCTCCCAAAGGCACGGGATTACAGGCTGAGCCACCGAGCCCGGTTTATTTCCTTTTATTTTTGATGCTTACTCTCTTCTGGTGACAAACATATTTTACCTTTATAGTGCATCTCCTGTTCTCTTCTCTATTTTGTTAGTATGGGGGAGGGGAAGGGAGGGAGAGAGAGAGGGACAGGGTAGAGAGAGAAGAGGAGCTAGGTAGTACTAGGCAGGCAGGTGAACTCATTTTCAAAGGATGCTTGCAAATAATTGAATGCAATCTCTGCTTCGCAACTTTGAATTACCCTATGCTTAAAAGAACTGTTTGAGTAATTTTGAAGAGAGTTGATTTGGTCAACCTATTTCTAAGATTCATATACTGAGATGCTTTTATCCTATCTTAAAAGAAATAAAATGGAATATTTTCAACAGACATGTTGGCTGACAGTCAGGAGATTCTAAACAAGTATCATGATTAGAAATCTGAACCCTCAACTTCAATTACAACATATGATCGATTTGCAAGATTACTGAAGGCAAATGTCTGACCAGACAGTCAACCGCTGTTTTAAATTAAATTTCACAAATGAAATCCAGTTGTTGAGAGCACACCTGCATATATAATATAGATGTGAACCGTTTGCCTCCAGATTATAATTTTGAGGATTTCTTAGGTGGGTTGTAAGGGAATTCCCTTATGAATAAATTTTGTGGTATGGGGTGGGGGGCAGAGACAGAGAGAGAGAGAGAGAAAGACAGGGAGAGTCTCAATTTTTATGCTGAACGGAGATGCTACTTCAGATAACACACTTTTTCATCTCATGTAAAATGGAAGTTTTTTAAAACTAATTTTTAGAATAGTGCTTTAACCTGCTTGTGCTGCTATAACAAAAAAAACCCCAAAATTTGTTTATCACAGTTCTAGAGACTGGGAAGTCCAAGATCACAGTGTGGCCAAGTTTGTTGTCTGGGGAGGGTTGCTCTCTGCTTCTGAAATGATTCCTCCCCTGCGTTCTCACATGGCAGAAGGCAGAAGGGCAAGAGAGCCAAATGCTCTGTGAAGCTTTTTTTATAGGGGCTTGAATCCCACTCCTGAGGGAGGATTCATGACCTAATCACCTCTTAAAGGACCCACCTCTTAATGCTATATCATTGGCAGTGCCTGAATTTTAAGGGGACACATTCAAACCACATCTAATAGTTTTAAGTTAACAGCAACATTGAGAATAACATAGTTATTTCCCATATGACTCCAGCCTTCACACATTAGTGTTTGTTACAATTAATGAACCTACATTGACATGTCATTATCACCCAAAGTCAGTAGTTTACCTTAGGGTTCACTCTTGGTTTTGTATGTTCTATGGCTTTAGACAAACATAATGACATGGATCCATCATGATAGAATCATACAGACTGTTTTTACTGCCCTAAAAATCCCCTGAGCTCTGTTAATCCTTCACTCCTCCTAACCCTGACAACCACTGATTCTTTTTACAACTTCAGTTTTACTTTTTCCAGAATATCATACAGTTGGAATTATGTAGCATGTAGTCTTTCCAGATTGGGCTTCTTTTCCCTAGTGATATACATTTTAGTTCCTCCTATGTCTTTTCATGGCTTGATAGCTCATAATTTTCATCATCTGAATGAACCTCAGTTTATCCATTCACCTATTAAAGTGACATGCTGGTTGCTTTCACATTTTGACAATTATGAATCAACATCCATGTACAGATTTTTTAGGAGTATATAAGTTTTCAATTCCTTTAGGTAGAAACCAAGGAGCGCAGTCATCAAATCATATGCCAAGAGTATATTTAGTTTTGTAAGAAACTGCCAAATGGCCTTCCAGAGTGGCTGTACTGTTTTGCATTCCAACCAGCAATGAATGGGCGTTCCTATTGCTCCATTCCTTGCCAAAATTGGTATTAATGTTCTGGATTTGGGCCATTCTAATAGATGTGCACAATGGAAGTTTTGACTTTTTTTTTTTTCAGACTTATCTCTTCAGGTTACATACCTCTTATTGTATCTATGAGATACCAGATTAGTTTGAAAAGGGCAATATTTGAGAAGATATATAAGGCAAGCAAGTTATTTTAAAAATTGCCATCCTAAGTTATCTAAGCCTAAAAGAATGAGTTTTCATGAGAAAAATGCTATTACACCAAAGGAAATAATCTCATTTTTTTCATATTACATAACAGAGCTAAGAACAGTGGCATAAAAGTTACCTGAAGTTCTATGCCTAGATATTTAGCCTAATGTGCAAGCAAGGAAGTCTTATTCCTCGGGAAAGTAATAATTCTTTGTTGATTTTGGACTTTTGCATGGAAAAAAAAATTATTCTAAACTTCTGAAGGCTCCAGAGTGGCTCTAAGAATTCGATTGGCTTGCCTTAGTCATTCACAATGTATACATTGTCAGGGACTACTTTTTGATCTATCTATTATCTCTATGTATTATATTTGTCTATCACATCTATCCATCACATCTATTCATCATATCTATCTAACATCTCTATTCTATCCATCTATCTATCTAATCTAAATCTATTTGTCCATCTATCTTTCTCGGTGAGAAGTGTCTGATATGTTCTACTGAGTAACGATTAAGACCTAGTCTCTTGAGACAGATTACTCAGGTTCACATCCTGACTGCACTTTATTAGCTAGTGGCCTTGAGAAAGCTGCTTTATGTCTGTTTTCCTCAGTTTCCATAACTATGAGATTGGGACAATACCCACTGCATAGATTTCTTATATGAATTAGTTAATATTTGTAAAGCATTAAGAGGCTCTGGACTAATGTAAGGACTATATGTACTTGATAAGTAAAACACATAAATTAAGTTGTCAATAGTCAAATAAAATGGGCCAGTTTTCTTATAGCACAAATATGAGCGTTATTAGTCCACAATAGTTAATTTTGTTAGATAAGCACGAAAGTGGAGCTGTCTCAAGACTTATTTTACCACCTCTATTCATATTTAAAGTAGGACTTTGAAGAGACAGCACAGATTCACTGGAGTTTGGTTTGTCTGCACCTATTTTCGTTTGGAATAGCCCCAAAGTTACATCCTAGACAGGAACCACATAGCTGCACTAAATGGACTCCAGTGTTTGAAACAGGCACAGGATCTGGGACATTCCGGTTACTTCCAGAACTGGTGACTGATTCGTTGCTATGGCACTCTTTCCCGGTTTATGCTGAAAAAGCAGACACATTATTTCTTCGTTATAGTCACCAGACGTTGGCTTTGCAGCAACGTCTCTTGGGGACTCATCAGGGCTACCAAGTAAAGGAGGCAATTTTTTTTTCTGATCATTTCAATTGTTGACATTTACTCTACTAGTATTTCTATGTTCACTAGTACAAGTCAAAGACAGCCTCACCAAAAAAATACCTCTTTATGGTTAAAATATTTTATTAACTGGAGAGGGAAGAGTGTTATTCTGTATCTTTGTGCCAGGCTATTTTTTGTGTTTATTTTCATTTTAATTTTTTCTGGTTGTTTGCCTGTAGCAATTTAAGATGAGGTTAGCCTGGAGTGGTTGTTGCAGCAGTAAAGGAATTTTTTTATTGAATGCCCATTTTGCTATTACTAATACAACATTAATGTCTTTACTAAATCACAGAACACCAAGTAGAAACTGATGCAGAATGTGTTTATAGATAGTCAGCAATTAGTAGTGGCCAATGGTTTCTTTTATGAAATAACAAAATCTAGGTGATTTTTAAAAACTCAGTGCTTAGCCAGGCCTGGTGGCTCAGCCTGTAATCCTGCGCCTTGGGAGGCTGAGGTGAGTGAATTGTCTGAGCCTGTGGGCTCGAGACCCGCCTGGGCAACTTGGTGAGACCTCATCTTACAAGAAATAAAAAAATGAGCCGGGTGTGGTAGCACGCTCCTGTAGTTCCAGCTACTTGGAAGGCTGAGGTGGAAGGATCGCCGGAGCCCAGTAGGTTGAGGCTGCAGTGGCCGGGAGTGGCCACTGCACTCCAGTCTGGGCAAGAGAGTGAGACTCCAACTGAAAAAAAAAAAAAAAAACAACTCAGTGCTTTTTAACCAAAATATGTAATATTGTGTAAATTTTTGTTCTTAGCAGATATTATGTGCATAATATACCTTCTTTGTAACCTATCCTGACTCTAGTATAACCTGGAAAATAAAACAGGCTTTTCCTATACTTTGTATAGAAAATGCATAGCTTTGTAAATGACAACCATGGTATCAAAGATCCCAAAATGCAGTCACACTTACTGCCTAATTATATAATTAGATTTTATGTTTTTTTAATAGAAATAGAATGATGAGCATAATTTAAGTAGACACATTTATTTTTTTGAAATATTTATTTGAAAGTATTATTTAATGTGTTTAAAAGTTGCTGTTTATTATAGTCTTACTACAGACCTAATTGCACTTCACCTTCACAGCAATATAATACGACAGGGATTATCTTCATGATAGGTAGGAAACAGGGGTTTTTGTAGTGAAATGACAGGGCCACCTAGTTAACAAATTGCTGCGTCAGGATAACCCCACGACTAGATGATGTTCTTAAACCATGCTCTAAGCCATTACGTTGCATTAGTGTCCAACTGATTCTCTGAAAATCTGTATTTATCATTATCTTCATCATGATCGCCACCATTACCAGTATTCAGTTCATGTAAGAAATAATATATCAAGGCCAGGTGCAGTGTCTTAAGCCTGTAGTACCAGCACTGGGAGGCCGAGGCAAGAAGATTGCC
The DNA here is from genome assembly GCF_000164805.1 of Carlito syrichta. Lineage (NCBI taxonomy): Eukaryota > Metazoa > Chordata > Mammalia > Primates > Tarsiidae > Carlito > Carlito syrichta. The sequence continues at coordinate 10,054 of NW_007256036.1, read as the reverse complement.
TGAGTCCGTGGTTTCGAGACCAGCCTGAGCAATTTGACAAGACCTCGTCTCTACAATAATTCAAAAAATTAGCTGGGCTTGGTGGAACACGCCTGTAGTTCCAGCTTCTTGGAAGACTGAGGTGGAAGGATTGCCTGAGCCCAGCAGGTCAAGGTGTGATGGCCATGAGTATGTCACTGCACTCCAGCCTGGGCGACAGAGACTCCAACTCAAAAAAATAAAAAAAATAAAATGCATTATTTAAGGAAAAATAGCTGGGCTCGGTGGCTCAGCCTGTAATCCTGCACCTTTGGGAGGCTGAGGTGAGTGGATTGCCTGAGCCCGCGGGTTCGAGACCCACCTGGGCAACTTGGCGAGACCTCATCTCTACAATAAATCAAAAATTAGCGGGGCGTGGTAGCACGTGCCTGTCGTTCCAGCTACTTGGAAGGCTGAGGCGGAAGCATCGCCGGAGCCCAGCACGTCAAGGCTGCGGTGGCCAGGAGCGGCCATTGCACTCCAGTCTGGGTGACAGAGTGATACTCCCACTCAAGAAAAAGAAAAAATAAATAGAACATCTTAGCCAACTTTTAATTACTTGTGGTAAAAAAGAGAAAAATAAGTTAGGGAAAATTGAAACAGATATACAATTCTCGCTTTTCAATTTTAAGCAACATTAGAACAATTCCACTATAATAAAAATTTTCTTTATAATACAGAAGAAAAACAAAAATGTTGATAAACTTAAGATAATATTAGATAACACAAAATTCCAATATTGCAGTGTTTTAAAATGTATCTATATTTTGTAAGAAGCCTATTTGATCTTCTTATTCTAACAAATCTTTTATCTCAAAAGTAATAGTGTGTGCTATCACTTGAATGTGATTCTCAGAGTTCATGACTCTGGACTACAATACCAGCTGATGATATTATAGTTATTCTCTCGCATTACAGTCTCTATGTCTCATCTTTATTATGGGAAAGTTGAAAATTAGTGCAGTGCCATATCTAGGAACCCTTCCTCAATGCCAAACTTAAACATTTATTAGCAACTTAATGTGATTTAAGGCATTTCAGAAATGTCTTATGCTCAAGGAATGCTCCTTTTTTTGCCTAGCACACTGGCTGAAATCCTTGCATTAGAGAAGCATTTTTTCACAGCTTAAAGACCTCAACATTCAGGAATTATTTACTAAAACTAAAATTTCCACAATAGGGATAATTATGCTATGATTATATTACATTATATCATATTATATTATGTTATAACCATATATGATGATATAATTTATTGTCCATACTTGGATATATTTCCAGGATATACCTAATTAGAAGTAAGGATAATCAGAGCCACTCTAAGCAAACTGGAAAATATAGTCTCTCCCACTGTAAGTAACTGTTAGTTAACTTCTGCTTTAAAATTAGATGAAAGTTAATTTGGAGATAAGACTCAGTCTAAGCATGATTGTAATACAGAAGTACTATGCAGTGGAAAAATACATAAATTTCAAATATTATATAATTTTGTGAATGACTAATTAATACCAAGCTTGTCAGTAAAGTTGAATCTACATAATTTGACTTTCATCTTTAGGAACAGATTAGATAGTATCTTCAAATTTCTACTCCCCTGACTCCCTAAAACAAGACTGAAAAACTTAAAATATAAGATGATGTGCTTGGAGGCACTGGAAAGCCACCAAGAAAGTGAAGAGTTATCAGGGAATTTAGGGAAGAATGAAGTCCAAGAGTGATTAGTCCAGTCTCAGGAGTCACAACCCATGGAGGGGTTAACCAATGCTAGAGGGAGTGGCTTAGAGATGAACAGTGCATTGATGACCTTGTAGAACCCAAGGGACCTCAAAATAAGCCAGGGACCTAGAATGTGGACCTAGTGAAGCTCTCTTAATTCTAATTGGAAACCTAAAGCGCTAGCACATCGTAAGTGTAAGAGAAAACCAGAAGTAGAACAGCCCTCACAGGACTCAATCTGAATCATTTTAATACCTGAAATTAGATTGAAGTGAACATGAACTTTTATGGTACACTTGACAAAATCAAATGTAATTCCTCTCTGAGAAGGTTACAGTCCCAGTGTTAAACTACCTCCATAAACAATTTTGCCAATATGATATCCAGCATACAATAAGAAATAACCAGGTAAACAGGAAGACATGGCAACATGAACAAAAAATAGCAAAAAATAGTACACAATAATGAACTATTAAACTGCAGCACTGCTGCATTAAGACAACCATTAAAAGACTTGTAAAAGACAGCAACTTGAATGGACTTAGAGGTGATAATACTGAGTGATCTATCACGGAAACAAAGAACCAAATATCACATGTTCTCACTCATAAGTGGACCTTGAACAACTATCATAATACTTTAAGAAAGGGATTGGCAGTAGCGGGAAACTTCCAGGGGAGGGAGGAGGCACATCTTATCAACAAGGGTACCTGCATAATGAACATTTGCATACCCCACATCTTTAAAATTAAAAATTAAAATAAAATAAAAACAAAAACAAACAAAAAACAAGCAGTACCAAAACAAGACAAAAGAGGGAAGGAAGAATATCCAGAACAAGTGGAATAAATAGAAAACGTTCACAAAATGGTAGCTTGTAACCCAAATATGTCAGTGATGGTATGAAATGCAAATAGACTAAATGATCCAGTTGAAAGGCAAGTGCAATAAATGTTTAAAGTGATGGATATGCCTATTACCTTGAGTTGATCATTATACAATATATACATGCATCGAATCATAAACATGTATGATTTTGTGTTGATAACAAATAAAATAAAACTGTTTTAAAAAGCAAAAATAAAGATTGTCAGTTTGGCTCAACAGACCAAAACACAAGAATATGATGTTTAACAGAGATACATTCTAACTATAAGAATAAAGACAAAATTAAAAATAAAAGGGTAATAAATTGAAAATAAAATAGCAATAATGATAATAATTAAAAAAGAATAATGGGCAGGATGCACTATGCAAGCACCACACTGAAGAAAGCGGAATTTACAGCAAACATTATTGCTAAGGAAGTACATTTTCTATTAATAAGAGGTTGAATTCCTCAGGAGGAAACCACAAAAATGACTTTCTACTTAACATTAGTGCTTGCATACCTCTTCCACGTTTGCAAGAATGAGTAAAACTAACATTTAAGTCCTCAAGATGGCCAAACACAATACTAAGCACTTTCTACACACTAGCTCATTGAATTCTCACAACCACCCCATGATGCATTCTTGATTTTTATCCTCATTGTACAAATGAGAAGACTGAGTCATGGAGAGGTTGCTAACTCACGAAAAAAGAGAGTAATGTGTGATTACCAGAAGAAAGGTGAGGGGAGGGAGCAGTGAAGGGGAAAGAATGAATATAAAATCGGTTGTTAACACTGAACTCTATACTTTAGTGAGTAAGCAGTAGAGCTGGGATTAAACTCAAGGAGTCTAGTCTGTGAGTTACAAGAATAAATATTTGAGTAGAAAGAGCTTACATGGACAATAACTTGTGGCTTTCTCTCTGGGGCACATTTCCAACCAGATTACCATGGATGAGATAGGGCCTAAGATAATCCTTTCCCTCTGCTTCAGAAATGATTCTAGATTTTTGCTACACTACCCTCCTTACTTTTCTTGTCTCAGTCCTTTTGCACATGCTGTTCCCTCTGCCTGAAATGCTCTTCCCCACTTATCAGCTCTTTTATCACTGTAGGCTTTTTATCAAAACCTCCCTTTCAAGGAAAGTCTTCCCCCTCTATGCCCACTAAAATCGTATATCTCTGCCTCAGAAATTCCTCTCTTCCTCTTGATTTTATTTTTCTCTCGACATTACCTCAAATACATGAAAACTTTACTTATCATGCCTGTTGTGTGTCTGCCTCTCTAGATAGCCAGTTCCACAGGAGCAGTGACTTTTAAATTTTCTTCACACCTAGGACAGTAGCTGCCCTTAGTAAGTGTTCAGTAAATATTAGTCAAATGAATGAATGCAAGAGCCTAAAACACATAACTCATTTTCCTGGGTTTGAAGCCCAGAAATGGGAATCCATTCCCCAGATTGTTGTTTCGTGTTCACATGCATTTTTGGGAGTTTTGCTGAATTTATCTGAGCTTCACTTTCTTCAAGTGTAAACTGGGGCCAATAGTAATAGTAACAAAAATTAATAACAGTAAATCATAGAGGGGGACTATCTTACAGGATAATTCTGAGGGTTTGTAGAAGACGATGGATGATCACTAAGTTGTCTACTGTGTCAGCTATTGTGATCTGAGAGATGGAAGGAAAGGAAGAATGAGCAGGGTTTCAGGTTTCCTTGAGTAACAGAATGATCAGTTGGTTGCTTTTGGCATTCTAGTCTAGATTAAAAAAATTGTGAACCGGGCTCGGTGGCTCAGCCTGTAATCCCGTGCCTTTGGGAGGCTGAGGTGAGTGGATTGCCTGAGCCCATGAGTTCGAGACCTGCCTGGGCAGCGAGACCTCATCTCTACAATAAATCAAAAAATCAGCTGGGTGTGGTAGCGCATGCCTGTAATTCTGGCTACTTGGAAGGCTGAGGCGGATGGATCACCAGAGCCCAGCAGGTCGAGGCTGCGGTAGTCGGGAGCGGCCACTGCACTCCAGTCTGGGTGACAGAGTGAGAAGACTCCAACTCAAAAAAAAAAAAAAATTGTGGCTCTTCTGCTAAGCAAAAATTGACTTCCTTTTGCCTTTCAAAATACCAGTCAGTAGATTTTATAGGAAGAAGGAAAAAAGAAAGTAGAAGAGAGGTTGGGTATCTTGAACTATAAATATAGAATGTATAGTTGTATGTGCACGTGTATGTGTGTGTGTATATGTGTGTGTGTATGTGTGTGTGTGTGTATGTACGTATGTGATTGCATGTACAATATTGTTTAAGGGTGATGGTGATTCAGTCATTGTGATATTTGTTGAATGTGTTCCATTATAGGATATTTGGTGCTATTTCATTTGCATATCTGATGTCAAATGAACATGTAATTCCTAGGTGTAGGATAATTGTTACTACAAAATAGTTCATGAGAAAAATTTCTTGACAGTGTTAAGCAGCAGTATGGAAAGTACTCAAGAGACAAGTGTATTTTTTTAAAAAATAGAATAACTTCTAACTAAATTAACTATAATGAGTATGCGAGCAACAACCTTGATGTATTCATTTGGACATTTTCCACATCCCAAGTGATTAGTCTAATACCAATTAGAGCATCACAGATTGCTATTATCTTCTTGCATTATTATTTTTGGGAATTAATTCTGTTTCAAAAATCAGACCTTTTCCAAATGAGAATAAATTTAAATATCTGAGATGAAAATGTGAAGCTGAATGTCAGGACCCATGTATGTCTATAATTTCAAATTCTAAAACCACAGAATTATGGGAATAATCCTAGAAAAATTAAAACTGGAGGAACTGACCTTTTGGGTCACCTAACCATTCCCATGGCTATTTATGGAGAATCCAAGTCATAGCACTTGTTTTTTTTTTCTTCTGAAGCTACTTAGCACTTTCTCCCTCATTTTCATTCATTCATTCACTCACTCACTTGTTCATTTATCTACCTATCCATCCTTCCATTGTTCCAGTTTTTCGTTTAATACATAATAGGCATAATTTATGTACCTGAAATGCTGCTTAGCACTGAGAAAACAAAAATTTCTCCAGAACCTCATATTTTAGTGAAAGAAACAAACAGGCTAATAAATAATCATAATATGATGAAACATGACAAAATACTGACTGAATGAATCATGAAGTGGTAACATTTCTTCTGGGTTTTGAAACAAGCGTATTTCAGGGAAAACTAAAATGAACATAAAGGTAAGGAGACGCGAATGGACTTATCAAGTCCCAGGAGTAGTAAATAATTCAACATGGGTAGAGCTGAGCTTATGTGTTCTGTGAAGAGTCTGGGAAGAAGGGGAGACAAAGCTGGGTGGTGAAGGACCTTATCAATCATAGGCAAGACTTTAGATTGTCTGTAATAAGACACAATTATAGGTTTTCTTTTCAGGAGGATAGTGGCAAAGAAAAGGGGGAGCTGCAAGAGATAAGGTAAATCAGAGAGGAAAATCAGGAAGTTACTGCAATTGTAAAAACCAGATGGAAGAAAGACCTTGATTAAGAAAGCAGTAGTGAGACAGAGAGTAGGAGGTGGATTAGAAAGATGACTCGAGACTGATTTGAGATAAAACTTAAAGAAACATGTTAAGCCATTCTTGAAAATATTCACTGGGAATACATGAAATAAAAGACCATTCCTTGAAAGAGTTTCCATGCTTTTGAGCAACGTAAAGAAAATGAAAGACTGGGAATGTAGAAGAGGTATATTTCTTCGCCTCCCCTTGCTTTTTCAAAAGAATATGAAACTCTTCTGCATTTTCTTGAGCATCAATCTTCATCTTAGGCCACATATGTCCACTGCAAGACACAACACTGAACTGCTTCATGATTGTTTGTTGGCTCTGATACAGCTGAATAAAGTCAACTAGACTCAGTGACCAAAACACAAGTTTTGCCCTTTCTCACACCATAGTTTTAATCTTACATTTCTTGGTTTGGTAGGGAGAGGCCAAAGTTAGCAATGATGGGGGGAAAAGAGTATTCTTATTGCTCAAAAACATAAAATGTTGGCAAAATTGGAAAATATATTTTTCTGTTATTATGTGATTAGTCTTTTTTTGCTGTTAGTTTGATCTAATGAACTCTCGGGTTTATGTAGGAAATGCTTAACGTTATTTTCGATTTATACTATCTCTGTCCAAGTCTAAATTACTAGCTCCTTCATAGGAATTATTATTATGTGTTATTGTTATTTGTGGTTTTTCAATCATTAAATCATTATTCAAGCATTTGAAATTAAAACAATACATTTTGATCTCTCTGGTGTACTTTGGGAAAGAGGTTGTTAAAAAAACTTCTTAACATCTACATAAGATATCATACATTACAACCAAAATATGCCAAGAATCCCATTCAGACTGTGACTTAGCATTACACAATTGATAATGAGTAGAGAGTAACAAAGTTGGCTTGAAAAATTAATGCCCCTGGGTGACTACACCCACACATTGGTTAAATGACTTGGTTCTACTTACCAGCCTTGAAGTGTGAGTGATTCAAATTCATGCCTCAGCAAGTTATACATTCCTGTAGGCACAGATGTTCAGGAAAGTCTATGAATAGTTAAGAGCACAAATTTTAAATCTGAAATTTAATTAAATATTAACTGAAAAAATAACATTGTTTCACTCAGTTTTACGCTTTTACATTAAAATGATTCTCTGTTGATTTCTATACTTTCTCCTTTGTTTTTAAATGGTTTTTTAAAAAAGTTTGCAAAGAGTGCTTCTCAAATATTCATGTGAAATGTTTACTATTCTTGTTTTGATCTCTCATGAAAATGATTGATTTATGTTCCATTTATGGGTATGAGTCTTTGAAATGAAAAACAATGTACTGAGTTTATAATCCTTATGATAGATACAAAACTATCCCCATTGTAACCTTTTTTTAAAGGTAAAAAAAGTTATTGTGGAAGATGGTGATGACATAGATGGATTTGTGAGACTCTCCAAACATGAGTTCCCAAAAAGATTCTTACTTTTCTTCCCGCAGCCCCCTGCCCACTGCCAGCTGCACTGGTATGAGGCGTGGGTACCTTCGGTCCCATGCAAGGCCAGATATTTCCTCTTTCATGCCTCCTTTTGTTCCAGGGACAAAACCTACATCCCACTGCCCAGACAGAGTGTAAAGCAGTGGGAAATAGGTTCCATTGTGCCCATACACCAGTTGGTGGATGCTGGAATCAGCAGATAGATTCAGAATCACAGCTTCCCCCTCAATTAAACCTCAAAACTGCAAAAAGTACAACCCGCAGCCCACACTCCAACCTCAAAAGTGAACAAAGCCAGAAGATCCTTATAAGGAAGAATAGGAGATTGCACAAGCAAAACAAAAGCAACTCCACCTTTCCTGAAAAACAGAATTAAAGAAGGGAGGGAAAGGGGAGAGAGAGAAAAATCTACACAAATGAAGAAAAACCAAAAGAAGAATATGGGTCTCTCCCACACCCCTGGGAGGGCAGACACTGAGAAAACTGACTTTGGAATGCAAACAATGAAGAGCCCCCAAAATGACTGGTCTCAAACTACAAACTTAGATATCAAGACATTAATGGAGAGATGAAAAAGAATTGAGGAGAGACAAGAAGAAACTAGGAAGGAGCTGATATCTGAGATAACAGTAATAAAGAATACTGTGAATGAAATAAATAACAAACTGATAAGCATGGAAAGCAGAATTACCCAAGCAGAAGAAAGAATCTCAGAGCTTGAGAACAAAAATATGAAACTAACCCAAACTCTTAAAAACACAGAAAACAAGCTCAAAAAAACAGAACAAAACCTTCAAGAGATAAGCGGTTACTTCAAAAGACTGAACCTGAGTAAATGGCCTTCCTGAGGCAGAAAGAGAGACAGAGACCACACTGAACCAACCTTTCCATGAGATCATTCAAGAAAACTTCCCTTATCTAATCAATGATGCAAAAATTCACACACAAGAGATTCAGAGAACCCCTGCAAGACAACAAGTGAGAAGACCAACACCTAGACACATAATAATTCACCTAAACAAAGTAGGCATAAAAGGAAAAATCCTAAAGGCAGCAGGAAAAAAGGCCAGATCACCTACCATGGAAAACCAATTAGAAGAGCAGCAGGTTTTTCTACAGAAACCCTGCAGGCTAGGAGAGCTTGGAGCCCTATCTTCAAAATCCTAAAAGATAGACAATTTCAACCAGGAATAACCTACCCAGCCAGGTTAAGCTTCATCAGTGAGGGAGAATTAAAATCTTTCCCAGTTATCCAATCCCTAAGAACTTACACTGCCACCA
>NW_007256036.1:0-724 GCF_000164805.1 Carlito syrichta | reverse complement strand
TGGATAGGGCCATGCACAGACTCAAAGTAAGAGGATGGGAAACAAATTTTCAGGTGAATGGAACACAAAAGAAAGGAGGAGTCATGATCCTAATTTCAGACAAAATACCATTTAAGCAATCAAAAATTATAAAAGATATAGAGGGCCACTACATAATGATAAAAGGTTCACTCCATCAACAAGAAATATCTATCCTAAACATATATGCACCTAACATAGGTGCACCAACTTTTATAAAGCAACTTCTTGGAAAACTAAAGAAAGATATCTAGCACCATCATAACGGGGACTTTAACACCTCACTTACAACCCTACACAGATCATCAGGACAAAAAATCAGCAATGAGATCCGGAACCTCAATGTGACTCTTGACCAAATGGACTTAATTGATACCTACAAAACAATCCTTCCAAAGACCACAGAATACACATTCTACTCATCACTGCATGCAGCGTATTCTAAGATCGACCACATACTTGGCCATAAATCAAGCATAAGCAAATTAAAAAGACCAAAATTTTACCACGCACCTTCTCGGACCACCGTGGAATAAAAATAAACAGCACTAACAAGGTCCCCCCAAAACCCACAAAGACATGGACACTAAACAGTATGATGCTAAACAACTCCTGGGTCAATGATGAAATCAAAACAGAGATCAAAAGATACCTGGAAACAAATAAAAATGAAGAAACATCTTACCAAAATCTCTGGGATGCCACT
>NW_007256035.1:704278-730273 GCF_000164805.1 Carlito syrichta | reverse complement strand
CTTGGAAGGCTGAGGCAGAAGGATTGCCGGAGCCCAGCAGGTCGAGGCTGCAATGGCCAGAAGCGGCCACTGCACTCCAGTCTGAGTGACAGAGTGAGACTCTAACTCAAAAAAAAAAAAAGGATAAGGTTCCCTGTGAAGCCAGGGGGCTGATCCTTGACACCTGCCCCTGGCTGCACCACTCTGAAAACACCTGGCCACCACCACCCTATCCTGCCTGCCCCACGTCTGTTGGCACGTTCAGTTCCCTGCCCCAGAGGGCAAAGCCCAATATCTACCTCATGGCATTTGAAGAAGGGAGAAACCTCTAGGGTGGTTCGAATGGCCTTCAGCCGATCCCGGTAGGCAACCTGGGAACAGAGAAGTGACCAAATTTTAAACACAGTGCGGAGGGTGGGGGGTAGATTTTAAGCCCAATTTAGCTCATCAGAATCACTGTCTATAGAAGCAGGAGCGACCTTACACCCTGATCATTTCTTCCAACCTCATCCCCAAATAAGAAATTCCAGCCCAGAGAAGAGGGCACGGCCAGGCTCTGGGGCCCACCACTCCACTCTATACCATCCCGGGGGCAGGACAACCATGCAGCCTCTGGGGGCTCCTCCCATGAGGGTTCAGTCCACGCTGGATGCCAGCAGTCCAGAGGCAGCATCCTGACCACGGTGGCCATGGTGTCTTCCAGAATACAAACTTCAGAGTCCTTGACTTTTGAAAGGGTAGAGTAGTGGGAGAGTCACAGATATCTCTGCCAGTGGCCTCTCCCTGGATCCCTTCAAACCCGGATTGAAGTGTGCTGGATCTGGGGGTGCCCTGTCCTCCCTAGGGACCAACTCTGTGGGTCTCACCGCCTGGGTCGCCGCCAGGGAAGCCCATCACACACAGGCACATGAGGCTCCCCAATGTCCATCTGAACAGCAGTGACAGCTGGCAGAACCAGTCAGGCAGCTCCCTGGAGTGCTCGGCACCAGGAATAAATCCCTTTTCGGAAGCACTCTCTGTGGTGGACATTGCTAAGGGACCGAAATCCTCCCCTGCAGGTGACCCAGGAGCCACAGGGCTTGGGTTATGGAAGAGTCAGCTGCATTACCCATGCCTGCAGCCTTAGAACATGCCAGGGGCCAAGAGAAGCCTCCCAGCTGAAAAGGGAGGAGGGGAGGCCTCCTAATTCCAGCAGGCACTGAGTCTCCTTGGAAAAGAGCTGCCTGGGCCCACCCTTCCTTGCTCTGGGGCCTGTTCAGAAGGTGCCTCTTCTGGGGGCTCCAGGACCCATGTCCCAGGTGCGCCTGAATATCTGTCACAGGGCACCTTGCATGTGGGGCACGGTGGCATAACATACCCTAACTCAGGAGGTAGGGTCAGAGTTCTGATCCTAGTGGGTCAATTGCTGCAGCAGCGAACACAAGAAATCATATTCTCATGAACCTGTACTACTCACAGGCTCTGAGAAAGTCAGCCAGTTCTTGCTGGGGAGGGCAGTGTGAGCCCCAAGGCACACCACCCCCATTTGGCCTCACAGCCTGGGTGGAGGCCTGGCCAGGCCTGGAGGCATCAGGGAGCACAGGGACCAGCAGGCTGCTGGCCATGCTGGGCAGGGACCCCAGAGCTTGCCTGGCCTTGTCCCTTCCTAGCTGTGTATCCTTGACGTCTCAGTTTCCACATCTGTAAAATGAGGACAAGAATGCCCCACACCAGCAGACTGCTGTGAGGACTTGCTGAGCACTTAGCACAGTACCTGGCAGGCAGCAGGTGCTAAAGAAATCCAGCAGTTACCACTCCCCTGAGAGGATTCTGAGACAATGCTTTCTGAAGCTGTGATGTCCGTGGCAAAAGGAGAGTCCCGTGAGTGTTCACAAAGTGTCCCTGTCTACTCACCAAATGTTGGGACAACCATGTCACCTTCCAAGCAGAAGTCTGGAATTTTCAGGGTCGTGGACCCACTGCCACGACCCGGCTCAGACAAGGGCAGGGCTGGCATGGTTAGCCCTCCCCGGTCGGCCCAGAGGGTCTCTCAGAAGTTGCCCTGACTCACCAGGATGTTATGGTTCCCTTTAGTGAATTCTCTGAAGGCCTCGGTGACCTGCTCCCTCGTTTTGGTCTTCTTGAAGTCTCGGTTCACAGAGCCGTCTTCCTTCTGAGGAGAACGACACCCCACCCAGGAGGGAGTCAGCAGAGGACCACGGGCTGGGACTATGCTCATCCACCAAATGGCCACAGAGCAGGCAAGCCCCATCTTGACCCCCCAGGCCACTCTCAGAGCCAGCGGAGGCAGCCAGGTGCCTCATATAGGAAGGCACAAGGAGGCAGATGCACACAGCGTCCAGTCAGCATCCTGAGGAGCACACAGAGGGTCACAGTGGTGGCCCAGGCAGAGTGAACCGTGTCAGGAAAGGCTCAGAGGTGTGAGGGACATGGAGGCCAAGAATGGGGGAGGGAGGCATGGCCCCGGAACCAGTGGTCGAAGGCCCCTGCTGTCCAGAGGTGCACTCCCTCAGCACACACAGGAGGGAGGTGCTCCCTACCTCAAGCTCAGTTAAACTTTCCTTATGTTCTAAGATCACTTAATTTAGGGTCCCTGAAAGCCACGACTGAATACCGCCCTACCCGCCTCTGCTCCCTAGTCCACCCCATTCCATCTTCTCAGCCTGGACACTGCCTCTGTTCAGGCTGCCCTGGGCCAGCCTGTGGCCTTTGTTTACCTATGAAGAAATCTGTTCTTTAGGGACAAAGGGTAAGAAAGGACAGCTCAGTTAGGAGCCCTAACACTGGGGTCTGTTGACTTCCAGGTTGGAGATTAGTTAAAACTATGGCGAGGCCCAAGGGTGTATGGCCCTTCATGCACAAGGGGCTGGGAGCCAGGGCAGCAGGTGGCACACCCCAGGTGCAGCCTCTCTGCTAACCCAGGGCAGGGGAGGGGCAAGTGATGGTGAAGACAGCTGGCTCCTCTCTGAGCGAGAAGACGGGCTGTTAGCCTGTCCTGACAGCTGGACAATAGACAGAGACCAGGAGCACATCCTGCCTGAAAGGGAGAGGTAGAGGGAAAGTGGGTTGTTGCAAACAGAGGAAGAAAGAAAAGTGAGCGTTAAGAGGAGAAGGAGGGGGAGCGCATCATTTGCATCCAGTCTCACAGCTGGATGCAAAAGAAGAGGGGAGGTTTGCTTTCAAAAGTCAAGGAAGGGGATAAATGGCTGTCTCTGCCCAGAGCTTGCAAAGGCGAAAACGTTTCCCATGTGCCACCATGGGCAGCGAGACACAGACAAGAAATCATATTCTCATGAACCTGTACTACTCCAACTAAGCTGTCTCATGGCCCTGTGCTCCCCACAAGCAGGCAGGGCCTACCGGCTGAACTGGCAGGAAACACCCAGACACCAGGGGAGGTAACAGGGGCAAGGACAGTACAGCACTTGAGTAGCCTGGGGCTGAATAGCTGTCCTGGGCCGCCAGGACGCTTCATCTAAATGCCCTCTGGAAAGAGGTGGAAGGGGAGCCTCCCATCAGGGCTCAGGGATGGACATCGAGACGAGATGCTGTGGACCAAGGTTGGACAGAGAATGGGAGACCCAATAACGCTGCAGGGCCCACCATCTGCTCTGGAGGAACCCAACAGCCCTGAGGGGTCCATGGCCCATAGCCCTGTCCCCTGGGGTGAAGTTTGTGTCTGTGTGTCTCTTGCAAATCTCACGGCAAGGACACGTGCAGGGGCCCGGGGCGAGGGAAAGCATTCCCAGACCCTTCTCGGGAGACTGAAGAGGAAAGAGGAGAGAATAAGGCTTCTGAGGGACCCCGATTCCAAAATTAAAGGCAGGCAGCACACTCTGCCCTTCTCTGCACTCACTGGCAGTCCCCGGTTTGCAGGCCATGAGCAGCATGAAACAGCTTCCCCCATGGGCATCCCACAAGCTGTCTCCCGTCTGGGCTTCTCAGTGCTGGGCATGGTCTAGGTTAAGTGAAGAGTTCTCAGCAAAGGGCTGAGGCTGGGCAGGGCCAGAAGTCACCTGCTCTCAGGCCCAAGCCTGTACACAGCCATCCCGCCTTGTGCCTCAGAGGAACAGATCTGCATCTCCAAACATCTTTCCCTGGGGCAGACTGCTCACACCCTGGGCCGGTGTCAGGAGAAGCTCACAGCTTCTGAAGGGACCCGAGAGCAGCCAGGAACCCTGGAGTGGATGCTGGTGGGGAGACAGGCGGCCCTGGCAGCCTTGGGCAGTACCCTGCTAGCCTCACCTTGATGCCCTCGATCCTGAACCCAAGGGTGGCTGTGGAGCTGATGGTCTCCCGCCACTGCATGTACCGCGGCTTGGTCACAGCCCGCTGCGCCTTCTCCTCCTCAGTCGGGGCCTCAGGGTCCACCTCGATCATCTTCTGGTACATGTCCTTCCGCAGGCTGGGCTTCTTCCGGGCCTTAGTGAGCTCCTCCTCCAGGTAGGTCCTGCGTGGGAGGCGAGGCCACATGAGGGCTGTGGACCAGGGCACAGCTTGCCGGCAGCTCCTTTTCTGCCTGGCGGGTGAAGGTTTGAGGCGGGCTACGCATGTTCAACCAGGGTTGACGTTTTTTATTTTTGTAGAGGCGGGGTCTCACTAGGTAGCCTAGGCTCATCTTGAACTCCTAGCCTCAACTGATCCTCCTGCCTTCGCTTCCCAAAGTACTGAAATACAGGCATAAGCCACTGCTCCCAGCCTGGGGTTGACTCTTGATCTGAAGAGAAAAAGGGTGGTTTTCCTAAATTGGAGCACCTTTCTTCGAAGACCACCTGGAAGGCCTGACAAAGCCTGAAGAGCTCCTCCTGGGGAGAGCCCCTCAGGGGCCAGCAGAAAAGGGAAGGAGACAGCGGGGCAGCCTGGAGGCTTGGCCTGCTCCTCCCACTATGGCGAGGGTGGGAGAGGGGACTGAGAACAGGGTCTCCTCTGGCTGCCTGAGGCCCCTCCATAAAGCCAGCCCGCGCCTTGGCTGGAGAACTGGTTCTGTCCTCACCTCCCCACCCCTCCGTTCTCAGGCAGCCTAGTGGGCCTGCCCCCCAAGGTCACTGGCCCTTTCCGAAGAGGGGAATCTTGAGCACAAAGGTCAGGCCAGAAGGTGCCCTTGGACGTGGCCACAGTGTAGATGGAGAAGCCCATAACGGGAAGTTTGGAAAGCCTGGAGCTCCTTAGCTCCTGCTCCATCCTGGGTGCATACCTGGTTCATCCCACCCCGACACCAGCTCTGCTCATACCCGAGCCCTCAGCCCCAAAATCCTGAGAAAGTGCCTCCAGCTAAACTGTCCCACGGCCCTGTGCTCCCCACATGCAGACAGGGCCTGCAGGCTGGACTGGCAGGAAGCACCTAGACACCGGGGGAGGCAACAGGGGCAAGGACAGTACAGGACTTGAGTAGCCTGGGGCTGAATAGCTGCCCCGGGCTGCCAGGACACTCCCCCCCACCCCAGGAGAGCCCACACACATCCACTGGGCTGCCTCTGCCACCATCAGTGAGATGAGTCACCCACCCCCTCTTCCCTGCTCCCCTTTTGAAGCCCCCTCCCTCCCCACAACAGGCTCACATGCTGCCCACGGCACTTCACAAGACAGAAATCAGCAGTGTCAGTTGCAGGATGGGGAAGTCTTCTCCCCTTTGCCCTGCGTGGGTGGAAGCTGCCCACAGAGGCCCCACCCAGCCCTCAACCCATCCCTCACGCTCCCCCAACTGTCTTCCAGGCCTTGTTCCAAGGTGCCCACCACACCTCCAAGTTGGGACCCAGAACGGACTGAACAAAAATGGTGACGTCTTAAAAATTACAAGTTTTCAGAAACCCTTGTATCAACTGAAATTTGTACTGAAGGAAAAGGGAAGAAAGAAACCAAATCCTTTGGGTGTGAATCTAGGCCTGGTTGTTTAGGTCCTTACAGGAGGTGACAGAGACTGATGGGGAGGTCAACAGCTTTCACTTGGGCGCTTGCATGCAACATGCACACATGCACATACTCGTGCTCATACACACATGCACACACATGTATTCTTGTTTATACATGGGCTGACATACTCATGCAATGTGCTTATGCACATGCATGCACACACACCTGTACTCACGTGCATACATGCACACACAGGTGCACATAGGCAGGGATGTGCACACACCACCCTCCTGTGCATGCAGAGACAGGTCAGGGATGACAGAAGCCATGAGGCAGAGGCTTTTGTGAGGGTCTGCATGTACTGTGGGCAAGGGAGGGGCAGCCAGGCTGGGGCAGACGCTTCATCCTAAATGCTCCCAAGTGTGCTGCAGAAGCCTGCAGAGTGGGTAGGTGGGTGGATGCACTTCTGCAAAGAGCTCTCAGTAGCTCCCTAAACAGGAAGCAAACTTCACATGGGCCTTTCTCCAAAAACAACCCTTCTCCAAAATGGGCTTCTGCAGCTCCATCCAGGCAGTCCCTCACTGCCAGAAGAGAGGGGTTGGGGAGAGAAACCCACAAGGGTTGCCAGATGGATGGGAGGGTCCTGGAAGCCCACAGAGAGGTGAGTCTCAGAGCCTCCCTACTGCCTGTCTGCCCCATGGGGAAGGTTAAAGCTCCACCCCAAGCAGGGGAACAGAGACCTGCTTATCCAATCACAGGACGCTGGGTGAGGAGGTGACTCAAAACTAGGTGAGGGAGGTACTTCCCTCGGAAGGGGAGCCAGCCATGGGGAGCCAACAGGTGGCAGACCAAAGCCACCAGTGGCTTCTAAAGGGCAGAGGTACTGGAGACAGGTTCTCGTCTCCGCTCCCCGGGATGGTCTCGATGTCAGGGAGACACTGCTGACTCTCCAGGGCATGTCCCAAATCCATGAGCACTCCCCAGAGTCACATGAGCACATGTCTACATGGAGCCAGAGTCCCAAGAAGCCCCTAGCTGAAGGCACCAGCAGCATCTGCATCATCTTCTCCTTAGCATCACCCCTCTGCCCCACTACGGCCAAAGTTGTGTTTGCCCACCAGCCCTTCCACTTCCCTGTGACATGTCTTGACCTCTCATGCCCTGGAACTCAGTGTCTGAAGTGGCCCTGGGCTCTAGCCTCCTCCCTCTGGCACAGACAGTCACACTCTAGGCAGCTGGTCTCGGGAGAGGCTCTGAGGTCAAGGGATCTGGACTGATGCACCTGGCAGAGCACCACAGTCCACGGCCAGGATGGAAATAGCTGGACACACTAGAGAGACCCCATGGAAGCTGAGTCTCACACAGCTTCCTTGGGAAGTGCTGGACCGTGGCCGGGAGCTTACAGATCTGGCTGGGCGGCCCTTACAAGTCAATGAACCTTGGGATGTCAGAATCCTGCTCAGACTGGAACAAGACCCTTTTCCCCAGGATAGCAGTGAGATTGCAAAGGGATATAAATAACAGAAGCATCTAGCACAGCTTGGAGCAGGAAGGGGTCTCAGGATTTATGTGCAGGGAAGGTGAGGCTGGAGGGGGCCCTGTTCTGGGAAGACCCCCCCCCCCACTTAGCCTCCACACATACTCCTCTTTCCTCCCATCCCTCGGCCCCAGTCCCCTCCCAGGACTGGGTTAAGCTGTCCCACCCTCATTAGTCACTCTGGGTCTCTCCTGAGAGCCCTAAGATGCAGTAAGAAAGAAGCAGCCAGAGTCAAGGAAATGGGAGGCAGTCTTGGGACAGGGGTGGGTGCCTGTCCCCAGCAGCCTCCCAGGAGCAGGCAGGTTCTGAGACAGCCTGGCTCTGGGATTGTCCAAGTGTATCCCTGGGGCCACTGACTTCCAGAAATGACTGGGTAAACCATCCAAAGAAGATACAGGTTTCAGTTCTCTGTGCCTGGTCTCCCAGGTGAGATGGAGGATCCCTGTATCTGGCCATCCAGCCTAGCACCTGAAGCCTGGCCAGGCTCTCTGGGTGAGCACAGTACGCTGGACACCACGTGGGCCGACAGCCTCAGAGAGGTTCCACCAGTCCTTCTGCACAGGGGAGAGGGGGCCGTGCAGGTGACTTGGGATGGAAGCACCATGGTTTGAGAGGGGATGAGAAAACCCTACAGCCAGCACAAGGGCCGCAGCTTGGGGTGGCCGGGCCTCAGGCTCCCCCTCTACTCCCTGCCCTGCCTCCTTTCTTCCTTTCTCCTCTTCCCCCAGGATCCTCTCCAGGCATATCTCAAGGGCAGACGTCAGGGTGACCCTGAGACCTGGCAGGAGCCGGAGGGTGGGAGCCAGTCCAGCACACAGACCTAGCTACCACTCAGTCCTCCATGTGGGCCTCTTGAGCTCCTGGCCTCCCAGGCAGGCAGAAGTCTTTTTTGGGGAGCCATCATGCCCTACTAGCCACCCTCTCTTCCCACTCACCTGCGCTGGGGAATGAGAAGATCTCGCTTCCCAAGCCTCCTTGCAACTCACATAGCAGAAGTCACCATCCTGCTGCCTTCTGTCTGGTGCTCCTCCCACACTCCCAGCAGACCCACCTGACCTGAGGACAGATCTCTCTGCCCTCTCTCTGGAGAGGCTCAGGACCTAGCCAGGGCACCCCTTTCTGGCTCCATCTGCCCTTGGACCCTGTCTTACCCTGGCTCACCAGAAAAGGGAAGGGACTGTCACGGCACATCCCTGCACCCTCTGTACATACTGGAAGCTGCCTGGGAGTGGGGAGGATTCTAGATGGTCAAACAGCCCGCTGGGCCTGTCCTTGCACCCATGAAGCCTCCAGGAAACCCTGAGTGCCACTCTGGACATCCGCTGCATGGCCGGGTTCGGCACCGAGGCAGGCATACGGGCTGTGAGGAGCCTGGCTCACCTGACGCCCATCTTACAGTCCATCACGCAGGGCGAGTCGAAGTCAGCCAGTAAGTCGTCCATCTGGTTGTAGCGCTCCCCATCCTTTACCACGTCCCCATGGTAGGCAGGCACAAAGGGCTTCAGCACATCT
Source organism: Carlito syrichta (assembly GCF_000164805.1). Taxonomy (NCBI): domain Eukaryota; kingdom Metazoa; phylum Chordata; class Mammalia; order Primates; family Tarsiidae; genus Carlito; species Carlito syrichta. The sequence goes on along the minus strand of NW_007256035.1, from coordinate 721,395 downwards.
GCCATCAGTCGGTCCAGGCAGCGCTGCTCCGACTCACAGTGCTTCTTCAGGATCCTGCCATTGGCGGCTGCCTTGAAACTCCCTGTGGAGCAAGTGGGAGAAGACCCTTGGTCCCCAGCCTCAGCCGGCACAGTGCCTGGCCTCCCTGGGGATGCTGCACCCCGGGCATGGCTAAGCCTGGGGCTGAAGGTGTGCCTAAGGTCCCCCTGTGGACTGAGCACTTTAGCTGTTCCCCAACTTCCTTGACCCCAGACTCCTCATTTGAAGATGAGGGGTGCTCACCGCTGGGGGGTTACAGGGCTGTGGGAGCAATCTAAGCACCAAGACCTAAACACTCCTTAGTATGACTACCATCACGCTCACCCCCATCGCCAACTCTGCTTCTCGGCAACGAAGGTGTCTCCTGGCCTCCACAGAGAAGCCCTGATAGGACAGGATGCAGAGGCAGGGCAGGAGAGGCAGAGTGGGCTGAGGGGGGTGGTCCAGGGCTCAGCTCACTTGGGGGGTACCTCTTCTCATTGAGATCCTCAGCTAGGCCTTTACACAGAGTGTGCGTCCATGTGTCTTGGGTTGGGCCAATGTGGCTGAGGATATAAAAGAAATATCAGACCCTAAGCTTTCCTGAAACGAACCCATAGGCTGGTGAAGTCATGAAGGTCAATAGTCCATAGGCAACCCCTGATGTGTCTTCAGAGGACAATGCATCCTAGGGGCCCACTGTGTAGGCTAGATGGCTTTGAGGTCTTGGTTCCAGATGTCCCTCCTCCCCTGTCACTGCCGGGCGAACCGGGGACCATATCCGGGCCCAGGTCCTGGCCACCTTCCACCCAACATGTGCACAGTGTCTCGCGGTGGTGGGGAGACTTGTCTGCATCTTCACCAGCGGCAAGCTCCTTCAAGGCAGAGACTACATCTCCATTAATGTTGCAACCCCTAGAACCATGGCGATGTGGGCATACACAGTAGGGGCTCAGTGATGGGGTTAGCTTTGCTTCTTTGTCCAGGGTGACAAATGGTGGGCAAACTATAAAGACTGATGGCTTCATCTGTCTTACTGAGTACAATTGGGAGAGAGACTGAGAGAAAAAGAAAGAGACTGGAAGAGAAAGGGACTGAGGGAGAGGAGGATGTGTGTTTTGGGAACAGGGGGTGGCATGGACTCTACAGAGGTCAGTTGTGTTTGTTGACAAGGCAGCGTCAGGGCCACAGCTTGCAAGTGTAGCTACTTCAGACTAGAGAACCTGTTCTGAATGCTTTTATCCCCGGAGCGGTGCGTCCAGGACCAGGCCCTCCCCGCCCCCACATTTGCTGGGATCTCCTGTGGGACCGTCCGGGAGAGCTGCGTCTACCTGCATGTCCCGCCAGCTGGATCCAGGGGTACTTCTTCTTGAAGGACATGACAAAGGGAGACCAGTGCACCATGTTTTTTATTTTCCTCCATGATTTGCTCTAGAAACAAGCAAACAAAAAGCTCTATATTAGAAAGACAACCACTGCTTTCTGGTTAGGATGGGTTCAAAGCAAAGACACTCGTTGCCTGTAGTCACAAGATGGAAAGGGCCATGCCACAGCACAGGCACCCTTCGTGGGCTCCAAGGACCTTGCTGCCATCATCTACAGGGTACACAGTCATAGGTGATTTTTGCACCATTTTACTGTGCAAACACTCAGGGAATTCTCCCTCATCCCACCAGCAGTGGCCCCTCCAAGGAAGACCACAGAGGATCACTTTCACCCAGCTGCAGCTGTAGTTCACATTTTATTTGCAGATGCAGTGGCAAGAGAGGCAACACTTGCCTGTGAGTGGCGTGAGTTGAGACTCTGAAGGGAGCTCCCCAGGACCGCCTTCCACGGTGGCTTCAGTGCACACAGTGGGGAGCCAGCCCGCAGTGCTCTCCTCGTCATGCTACTTCTCTCGCTCAGGATGTTTCTTAATTTTATTTACTTTATGTTCAGGTCTGTTAGTCTGTGCATGGGCATGTGTGAAAGCATGTGTGTGTTTGGGGAGAAGGAGTCCTTTTGGCAGAAAGGAGAACCAAGAACACCCTCTTATTTTATTTTCTTGAAAGCATGCAAGGCATTTGTTACAATTTCCATTTGCTAGAGCCTGAGCTTCAGAAAAGTAAGGGATAAAGCTGGAATTTAAACCCTCATCTATACAACCACTTTAAAAAAACAAACAAACAAAAAATACCTTTTCTTCCCCAACAAGAAACATTTCTCCAGGAAAAAAGTGTCCTTAACTTTATTTTTTATTTTTATTATTGAGACAAGGTCTCACTCTGTTGCCTAAGCTGGAATACAGTGGCAGGATCATGACTCACCACAACTTCCAACTCCTGGGCTCAGGTGATCCTCCTACCTCAGCCTCCTGAGTATCTGGTGTGTAACTCCATGCCCGGTCTTAAGTTAACTTTAATAAGAACAGGCTGTGAAGCTAAAGACCAAGTGTTCCCTAGAACATACTAGCTCTGAAGGGAGTGATGAGAACTTGAATGACAAACATTTTGAGTTCCTAAGAAAGTGGATCCCTGACCGGCAGAACCATGGCAAGCAGAAGTGTGGGGCGCTGAGCTGGGAAGGAGGAGGAGCAGCTAGGAATCCTGCATAAGAGGTGCAGAAGGGGACCCTAGCTTGATGGGGGGATACCCTGAAGATGCAGCTCCCCACTCTCTGCCCAAAAAGCCCAGCCATACCCTTGAGGAATCAGTGGAGGCTGCTAGGTCCCAAGGTGAAATCAAGGTGAAACCAGCCTCCTTAGATTTTGGGTGGTTTGTTTTTTTTTTTCCTCTCTATGCTGAGACTCAGCTGCTTCTGTCATCAGGTTTTCTTTTTTTTTTGAGTTGGAGTCTCACTCTGTCGCCCAGACCGCTCCTGGCCACTGCAGCCTCGACCTGCTGGGCTCCGGCGATCCTTCCGCCTCAGCCTTCCAAGTAGCTGGAACTACAGGCGCGCGCTACCACTCCCGGCTGATTTTTGATTTATTGTAGAGATGAGGTCTCACCAAGTTGCCCAGGTGGGTCTCGAACCTGAATGCTCAGGCAATCCACTCACCTCAGCCTCCCAAAGGCGCGGGATTACAGGCTGAGCCACCGAGCCCGGCTTGTCATCAGGTTTTCAAGTGAAAATCTATTTAAGGAGAGGAATTCTTCTTTACTAAACCTGGCAATTTTTATCCCCATCCCAGAAACACTCACCCTACCGCCAAGACCAATTCTATTCTTAAGAGAGGGCAGCGCCTGCGAGGCCATGTGACAAAAGGGCTGGGCCTTTGCTGACAAGGGTGTTTTTCCCAGATCATTCTGATGGAGATCGCCAAAGAAGGGTAATGAAGCAGAGGCATTTCTTATCTAAGCACCCAGAAGGCTGCATAAACAATCAGGGCAGACAATGTACAAGGGCAACAATGGAAAAACCTAATTACACAAGATGAGCCATGCAGTGGCTTGTAGGGACGCCAGTGCTGTGGGGAAGCCATTAAGGTAGGCGCAGAGGGCAAGCGCACAGCCACTCATGGTCTGCGGGTCACATCCCTGCAACAGAGCCCAACCCAGTGCTCACCCACCCCTTGCCCATCCCCATCAGAGAACAGCGAAGTCCACGCCGCCCTTCCTCATGTCCCCTCTCAGGGCCTCAGTTGCCTCCATTCGCTGAGGGATGGACAGCTGATCCACCAGGCTCCTTGGACAGATGGAGACTCTAGGACTCAGAAAATGACCTTCCCTCATCCCAACAGCAATGGCCCCCTCTAGAAAGGTTGGAGAGGGCCACTGTCACCCAACTGCAGTGTGCCATTCACAGTCTATGCACAGAGGCTCCCATGGAAGAAGGGTCCTAGAACCCCAAAGGGGCCATGCAAAGACTGATCACTGCTGAAAAGGAAGGAGCTTACAGAGGCTGCACCACCAGAAGCAGTTTGGGGACAGACTCAAGGGAGAGAAAGAGAAGACTACGGCAGGCAGTGGGGCCAAGGGCTGTGGAATATTCCACTTGTGAGAATGCCATGCATTTGTGCTGGGGACCTCTTTCCTCTCCGCTGGCAGCAGCACGCAGGGCTTCCCCGTGGTTTTAAAATAGCAGCACCCAGGCAATACCTCATGTCACTGCCAAGCAGTAAACAGAAAAGCCCTTTCCAGGTCTGGGCTGGGGAAAGGAGGACTCCAGGGTCAACCCCATTCTCCCACCCCAGCCCACAGGAGCAGAGAAAAATAAAAGGACAGGGGAAGGGATTCCAGAGCATCCATTTCCTTATGATGGTTGGGGAGACCAAACATCCACGCCTCAGGAACCAAACATATTCTAGGTAGATGCTGCTTTTCAGGAGCTGGTCAGGCACTCCCCTCCAAGCAGCCCCAGTCCTCAGAAATGGATTCCAGGCCTTGTTCCCCAGCTAAGACAGGTGGTGAGGCAAGAAAGGAAGGCAGCCCGACAACCTGAGAGAACCTCACCCAGAGGGACTATCACCCTCGGCTCTGGCTCAAGAGTGCATTTTCAATGCAGCCTCTGTCACTTCTCTGTCTGAAATCGGACCATGGTCTCAGGTCTCCAACTTCTCGCGCTGAGCTTTGGGAAATACAAAAGCAGCCTCCAAATGCCTTGAACGTGGTGTGGGAAAGGGCACCTGATCTCCCACCAGGGGCAGCGCCTGCTGCGTACTGATTCACTGGCCCTGCTCCTTTGTCACCTCCCAATCATCAGGGGCATCTGGACGTCCTCTGGGGACCCTTCCCAGCATGCCTCCTATGCATGTCAGCCTCTCTGGGCTGCCAGGGGAGCCTATGTGAATCTGAGGCGGGTGGCTAGCTCACTTTGGCCAGCTCTACGGTGACCCCTGCTTGCTCACACGCAGACCTGGGGTCCAACCCAGCTGACAGATGGATGGCTTCACTTCCTGAATCTGCTGAGTGTTACAGCACAGGGGACTCGCAGCTGGCTGGCAATGCTTTTATCATTTCTCGGGGAAATGCGAGGGCCCATTTCTGTAGATGTGCAAGCCCATCCACTAGCCCCACCACCAGTACCTGCTGTATACCTGTTACTATTTATGGAGCTCTTGCTATGTGACCAAGCACTGGGTCAGTGCGTTGTGGCCTTGTTCTGACCTTCACCACAGCCTGATGATAAGCAGGAGTACTCTCTCCATTTAGATGAAGAATCGAGGCTCCACAGTTACTTCCCCAAAGAAGAATCAAGGCTCCACAGTTACTTCCATTTTGTGCCCCTGTCAGTAGGTGCTAGTCACATGGGGAGCCTCCAACCAGTTCATCACGTCTGCGGCTGTCAACACACAGGACCCCATCCCCAAGTTCTCCTTCCATCCTCGAGGCAGCAGGAGGAGGAAATGGGAGAGAGAAGACTGGGCAGGATGGACAAAAAGAAGATTCTTCCAAGGTGGTTCTGACTTAGGAGGAGTTTTCAGTTGCTTCTTCTTCTTTTTTTTTTTTGAGTCGAAGTCGTCTCACTCTGTCACCCCGGCTGGAATGCAGTGGCATGCTGATGGCCACCACAGCCTCAACCTGCTGGGCTCAGGTGATCCTTCCGCCTCAGCCTTCTAAGTAGCTGGGAACTACATGCTAATGCCACCACACCCAGTTAATTTTTAAATTGATTGTAGAGACGGAATCTTGCCATGTTGCCCAGGCTGCTCTCGAAGCCCTGGGCTCAGGCAGTCCTCTCGCCTCTGCCTCCCAAAGTGCTGGGATTAGACGTGTGAGCCACCACCATACCTTGCCTCTAGCTGCTTCTTTAGCAGAGGAGTTAGCCCTTTGGGAGATGCCCTGAAGTGGCCACCAAAACCCCAGTCACATCCCTGTCTCGGGCTGCTCAGGTACCACTTCCTGTGTAGCTGCCAGATGACACAAAGTTTAGGCTCTTCCACACATTAGATCAAGGCAGCTAGACACTTCTAGACTCTGTGGATGGCATTCTGCACTTGTGATGCTCTAGGGAGCCCTTCAGTGAAAAGAAAGGCACCATCTGCTGTGCCCCTCAGGAGGAAAAGGGTTGCGGGGTGAGTTGGAGACACGTGGCTTTTCCTTTGATTCTGGGCTGGGTGGCAAACTGGGCATGAGGTCTTTGAGGTAACCCCTTGGATAGATGGGCTTGGTTGAGAACCAGCTAGGTAAATCCTTAGATGGCTGCACCCCTGGGTTAAACTAGCAAGGGTCTGGCTTTGTTCTTCTGCTCACCTGAGGGCAGGCAGTGCCTTCTGCTGACTTTTGTCACCCCTGCCTGTTGCAGCCCTGACCTCGCTCTATAAGAGGTAGACTCCAGCTGCACAGGGAATGGTAGGGCCCCAATAACTCAGAGAAGTTTGGAAGGAAAGGATCTGAAAACAGCCAGAAAGAATGGCCAGGATGGGGGTGCAGGGGGTGCATGGGATGTGGGTTTTTAAAATTCAGAAAGGCCTGGAGTCCTCTGGTGCTGCTGAAGCTGCTCTGATCAGTTTCCCCTCTTGTACCTGACTTGAAGGAATTAAAATATTCAAAGAATGTGGGGAGAAATTTGTAGTGGGAGGGGAAAAAACCCTGACAACAACAAGACCCTGAGCCTCTTCACGCTTGAGGTGACTGAAAGTCAGAGGGAAAGGGAGCTTGAGAACCAGGCAAGCACCAGCCCAGCATCCTCCAGCAGCAGAAAGCAAGGCTGTCCCCACAGCTCAGACCTGACCATGCGACACAACCCATGGGTGGGAAACCCTTGCCTTTTGGAAGCTCAGCTCATGACACACTCTGTCTCACCTCTTTCTCCCTTCCCTGAAATTTCTGGTCTCAAGAGCAGATGTGAATCTATTCCTGGAGGCCGGGCCTACCTGGGGCTGACTCCTGCTCAGCACGCGGCACCTCAGAGCAGACCAGTCCTCACATGGAACGCAAACTCTTCCCGGGCCTCTGGCCCTGTGCACGGAGATAGCCAGAGCCCTTGAGAACCCAGGGCAGGAGTGATCCATAGGCCCATGGGGCTGTCTGGGCCCAGGCCAAGTCCAAGGGCGGATGCCTGGGCAGGGTTTCTGACTCTGAGTGTTTATCTACACCAAATTCCAAGCCTCCCTGTGATGCTAAAGGTTCCTGGGCAAACATCATCATCTGGCTGGTTGTCCCTGCCAGGCATCCCCAGTCGCTCTACAGGGAAACACTGCCTTAAACAAATAAAAGGGCTAACTGGCATAACCTCCAAGTCTGGCCTTTGTCTTCCATAAAGCAGGCAAAATGAACTGTTGGGAAGCAGAAGAAGAAGTAAGGGAGAGGAAGAGGACAGAGGGATAGCAAGGACCCAGAGTCTCCCCCAGCCTAGGTTGTGGGGATGTGAGGGCCTCTGACCACCCCCTTATAAAACGCTTCAGCAGGATCAACTACGTAATACACAAAATGAAAATGAGGGGTCCCTTGTCCAAAACTCAGTAGGAATGTCACAACGACAGAGAGGGCAGAGCCTTTACCAAGTGTGGGGCTCCTCTCAGGTCCCCAGGGACTGCTCAGCGCTCATGCATACCAGGAAGCCAGCCCTGCCTCCTGGGGAGGAAAATAGCCCCACTGCTGGGTAATGGCAGGTGACTCTGTGCCTGCAGTTCTCCGTGTCCTCATCTCACTCTTCCAATGACTAGAGACTCCTTAATGCTGGAGGGGACAGGTGGGTTCAGGGCTGCAGGTACCCATGGCTCTCCCTGGAGGGCCCAAAGCAGCCCCGAAAAGGGCTGGCAGGAGAGGCAAGAATGTTGACCAGTCCGCAGCCCCTTTCATGTTCTTCAGGGTCTGGCCTGGCTCCCATGGTGCTGTGCTGTCTGAGCTGGTTAGCTGGCACCTGCCAGCTCAGTCGCCACCACAAGAGGACAAGCCATCCAGGGCCAGCACTGTATCCTCAGCTCAGACCACACGCCCTTTGGTCTGCTTCCTGTCTTCTTTCTGACCACCTCTTACCCATGCAAACCAGCGTCACGTCTCTCACAGCAATGTGGGGTGGGTGGAGGAAGAATAGGCTGTGACGTTGGGGACAGACTTCATGACACTACGAGCACCACAGGTTGGAGGTAGCCCTGGCACCCTCCTACCCCCCATCCACACATGGAACCACCTGCAGTTCCCTAAATTCAAGTTATTCCAGACCTGTGAGGTTTTGCAGGCAACTTCTGGCTCCGCACGTCCCTCCCACGCCACGTTAGACCTGCATGGTGTCAGTTTTTGCTCTGAGGGACTTTTCAGAAGAATTGCTGCAGATGCGCAGAACTTGGATCACTGCTGCGTGTATTTTAAAACACAGCACAGAGACCTCTCCTGGGAAGCTGCTCCTCTGGGTGTTTCCAAAGCACCCTGGGCATACCTCCATCCCAGCTTTCCTATGTCTGCTGGTTTCTGAGTGACTGTAAGCACCTGCCCAACCAGACACTCAGCAAGCCATTGCGCCTCCCTGAGAGCCCACTGGGGTCAGCCAGGCCTGCAGACTGAGCCAAGCCTCACTCCCTCCCAGAGGAGGGAGACCAAACCCAACAGACACCTGAGGGGCTGCGCTCGCCCACTGCCTCCTGAAGAAAGTTCTATTTCCAGGCAGGTGCTGGGCTCCGCTCCGTTTCTTACTGGGGCCCCTGACACTCCTGTCTCATAAGCCACACCAATGCCAGGGCTACTTCAGAGTATCAGGTCTCTTGAAGGCAGCTTCGCAGTCCCAAGTTTACCCCAATTCACTGGCCCTTCCTCCAGCTGCCCTCCTCACTGACTTTGCCAGGCCCAGTGGTTTCCCCTCCCAGCAAATTAACGGCTGAAGCAACAAACTCCTTTCTCCTTCCATCAGGATTCTGTCTCAAATCCTCTTAGCGGGAAAAGCAAGCCATAGTTTTGGGTTTTGTCTCTACAAGGCAGCACGATGAGGCAAAGCACACTTCAGGCTTGGGGGTTAGAATGAACTTTGCTCTGCCACCTTCTGGCTGCAGTCATGCGCAAACCTCAGTGTTCTCATCAGTAAACTGGGCACAGTATCAAAGCACATGCTGTGCCCGCCCCATGCAGTTACCGTGAGAACCTGATGAGGTGATAAACATCAGCAGCGGCTTCAGACTGTCACAGGCAGGCAGACCTTAGACCTCACTTTGCTTTTTACTTCTGGGTCTGTGTTTCTAAACTGGAATCATGTTTTCCTCCAAGGCACAGCGGACTGGCAAGTATCCAACTGGGTTCTTCCAGAGGGCCAGCTAGTTGCCGGGTGGCAATCAGATTAACTAATTGTGTGATAATCGCTTACAAAGCTTCCCTGCTGACGACGCTCACGGCAGTGCTGGGAACTCACAGGGCAGCTCCTCAGGACCCTGAGCTCTTGGCTTCGAAAGAGTCAGAGCCAGCCCAAGCCCAGGTGACAGTCAGTCAAGTTGTAAAAAGGAGAAAAAATGGTTTCCCAAATCACCCCATTTCTGTGAGGTATCACCAAATAATAGCATTTTCGGGGTGAATAGTGAGATTGCTTAACAAATTTCATTTTATTTTATTTGAAGGGTTTTTTTTTTTTTTTTGAGTCAGAGTCTCACTCTGTTGCCCAGGCTGAAGTGCAGTGGCACACTCATGGCTACCACAAGCTTGACCTGCTGGGCTCAGGCAATCCTTCCGCCTTAGCCATCCAAGCAGCTAGAACCACAGGTGTGTGCCACCACGCCCAGCTAATTTTTAATTTACTGTACACACAAGGTCTCACCATGTTGCCCACACTGGTCTCGAATCTCTGGCAATCCTCTCGCCTTTGCCTCCCAAAATGCTGGGATTACAGGTGTGAGCCACCACACCTGGCTAAATTTCATTTTCTAAAGGGTGTTTACATACTCTTCCTAAACTCATTCCCACCTGACTTGCTCCCCCAATTTGCTACTTTTTTCTCCAGCATGTCTCTTTCTTTTTTTAAAAATAGTTTGGTCACTTGGTTAGCTTTTATTTTTAGATAATTATAAAGAAAGAGTCTCCAATTTTTTTAGAGTAGAAGGGATGGAAGGGCAGAATCTTTAAAATGCCAGACAAGGGAAATGATCTCTGGACACCGTGACTCTCCAAAAATAATACTGCCAGACTAACTCTTTGCGGCACACGTGTGCAGGTGTGTCTGTGCAAAGAAATCACATGTTAAATGCGTAATGTATTGCCAGTACTATGTTAATATCCCATGCAATTCTCACTCACAACACTGACGCAGGTATCTCCATTTCACAAATGATCAGCTGCGTTCAGAGAGGTTTAGTAACTTGCCCAAGGTCACACTGCTTCCAGGTCTGTGCCCCTTAATTCTGAGGATTTTGCTTCTGCCAACAGGATTACTGGGCCCTCATCATCTCTTCAGTCCTGGGGCTATTTGCTTCTCCCCAGGTTGTAAAATCGCCTCACATAAACACAAGAGTGACCTTTTAAATGGGGAAGGCCAGAATAAAGACCTGCCCTCCCCTCCCTCCAAGTCTGTTCCCAGAATGTCCTCGGTGACACACACTTAGGGAAGGCACATTTAACAAAGCACCGAAAGCGAATGGAGGACGCCCCTGCCCAGGGAGGATTTGTTCCATGGCACAGCCTTTGTTCTGCTCTTGCAAAAGTCTGAGCGAAAGTCATTGAGTTTTCCATGTTTGGAAAAAATGTTTTTTCCTTCCTTCTTCTTCATTTGGTCTTTCTAAAAAAGCAGTTAGGGTTTCCCTAGTGATTATTATTTCCTTCGCTGGGGAATGGCCTAGTGCTTCTCCCAGGCTGCAGAGTGGAGGTGGTGGCCAACTTTGTTCATTGTCCTCCCCCCTGGCAGAGCCCAGCTGGGCTGGCGGCGCTGGGTGCAAGCCCAGGCAGGTAGGGGCCTTTGGCTCCACAGCTCCCTCCTGGAACCCTGCTTAGAAACCTGGCTGAGGCCAAAAGCGAAACCCGCTCCTGCCAAAAGGGAGCTGTGGGCTTGGAGGGGAGGAGGGGAAGGGCTTTCAAAACCAAGACACCAAGGATCGGAAAAATTAAGCTCAAGGACTTGGCGGGGCAGGTAGCTCCGGCTAAAAATAAAAGTCTGAATTTAAGACTAACCGTCTTTCCCCTTTTAACAAACAAGAAAATCCCCCTAAAGCCAAGTGCAAAAACACTTTTCAAAAAAGACCCGAGTAAGGCTTGATTCCATTCGCACCCATCCCCAGCCCTCATGGGATGTTCCCGCGTGTTGGACGGAACAGAACATCTTTTACAGCACTGCTCGCCGGGCACGGGCTTTGGCTCACCTGCCCTTTTCAGAGGGTGGAAACTGCACAGGGAGCAGTGGGGTAGGTGACTTACCTCCTTTAGAGGTAATGGTCGGCCTGGGGCAGGAAAACAAGGACAGTGCGCCCACCCTGGCTCAGGCAGGCTGAGAGTGTGAGCAGCAAGAACGGCTCCACATGTGCTCTGGGTGAGCACTGTGTTCTCATCGCTCCCAAGCAGACTGCAAGGGCTGCTGTGTCGAGGGTTTGGAATGAGTGGACTTGGTCAGGCTGGAGGCTGGCGTTCCTGAGGCAATGTTCAAGCCCTGGCTGACCCTTTCTGGGGGAAAACACCACACTCAATCGACTCCTTGCGGCACAATCTGGCCAAATCCAGGAGAACCCTTAGTGGCTGTCCGGCTGCCTCTCCTGATTAGCCACTTTCTTCCTATTGCAACCAGAGGCCCAGTTTCTGGGCCTAGGGCAGCACCCAGATGGCAGCCAGGGGCCTTCTCATTCTCTTCTACCATCATCCACAAGCCCTGCTACAGAAGGCTGCCCGAGGCTCAGCTGGCAAGACAGGACCCCATGGAGGCCCCCTGACCATCCGCAGGTGGGCACAGGGCCCCACTAGGGACACGGAGCCATCCCAGATACCACCCTACACTCACTCCCCAGACACCTGTTCCAATCCAGCAAGACAAGCCATTTTCTTATCCCTCACCTGCCCCTCCCCCAGGTGCCTGCCCTGCAGGTGCTCTGCCCGGAAAGTTCTCCCTCCTCCATTCAGTGCATCCACATCCTACCACCAACTCCAGCCAATCCCTCTAAAATTTGCAAGCTGACCCTACCTTCTCCCTGAAGCCTCTCAGGGCCACTCCAGCTACACAACATTCCCAGGATCCTCCCCACAGTGGGAGACGGTAGTAGGATGTGGATACACAGGAGGGAGGAGGGAGAGCCTTCCGGGCAGAGCACCTGCAGAGCAGGGACCTGGAGGCCAGGAAGGTGAGGGACAAGAAGCTTGAGCATGTCATTGACTCTTGTGTGCTGTATTGTGTCTCTCAGTGGCAGGAAGGCTCCTGGAGAACTGAGAATCTGTCCGAACCCTCTGTACGGCCCCAGGCTGAACAGCCAGGGAGCCCAATCCTCCCAGCATCTGGGTGATAAGAGAACCCTACAGGCCTGGCACATGGAAGAGCTCAGGCCCAGGCCTAGAAGACGAAACACACCTAAACTGAGCCTCACACTGCCTTACGTGCACCTGCTAAAGCCTGGGTTTTTCCAGAGACCTCTCCAGGCAGCAGGAGGGGCGTGCTTGTGGGAACTTCCTGTTTGTCCGCCTGGGGTGCTCTCCAGGACCATATTGCTTCAGGACAGCTGGCATCCTGGCTGGCCCCGGCCCCAGGGGCCCTTTCACAAGGGTGGCTTTGCAGGGTCACCTTTCACTCAGGCTCGGCAACCCCATTTGTTCGTTCTCCCATCCCTCACTCTGGGATGTCCTCGCTGGCACGCCCTTGGAGCCAGGATGCCGGGGATACCAGCAAAGAATGATCTTTCACCGCAACTCTTTGTGTCATGTCCACTCTCCTACCCTCTCCGGACTTTACAGGAGCCGGCATCAAAGGGGCCGCAATCTTGCCAGAGCAGTCTTTTTTTGGTTACCCAAGAATCGAGGTGTCCTTCACCCAAAATGGAAATGTTCCTAACCCTCCCGACCAGGCAGAGCCCAGCAAATGCTCCATCTCTGGTGAGAAGGTCACTAACTTGGCTCTTCCCTCCTCCTCCCTCGTGGACTCCATCCTCTTAGGAGCTAAAAATAATAAAGGGCTCAAGAAGAGAGGCGAGAGGAAGCACAGGAGGCATAGGAAGTGCTGTGGCGAATGCAGAAGCCCCACGCAGCTCCCACACCAGAGGCCTCTCCAGCCTCAAAGGCTGCTGGGCCCAGAGGCTAGGAGGGGACCAACAATAGGAGGAAACAGGGAGTGGCTGAGGGGGCCAGGGAAGAGCCCAAGGGGGGTGGGCAGTCTTTCAAGGCTGACTTCCTAATGGATAAAACTCAGAGGACAGAAGGGCTTGGCCTTTCCTCTGGGAAAGGGCACCCAGGCGATGCCCAGGCAGTTAGGGCCGCCACCCTGCAACATGCATGAGGTCCCCTCCCTCCCTGTGCCTCGTCCACTCCTCCCCAGAGATTTTATTTTTACTTTGGTAAATGTAAAAAACAGAGGGTGGAAATTTACTGAGGGCCTTTGCTGGTCAGCAATCAGCACTCAAGTTCTGGGATCGCTGGGCAGCCCTAGTGTCCCTCCTGGGGCTGTCTCTCAGAGAGCCTACCCAGGGGTACTTGGCCCCACGCCACCCTGGCCTGGGGGGCTAGAGGTGCTCAACCCTTCCTCCTCAGCCCACAGAGATATAATTCCAGGCAGGAGTAGAGCGGACCCACAGCGTGTGAGCTATTCTAGTAAATGGTAGGAAATAACTAATATGTACTAAGTGCTTACTAGACACGGTGCTAAATTTTTGTTATGTGTATATGGTAAGGGTGTCTTCACCTATCACAGAGGTGGTCTCATTAGCCCATTTTACAGATGGGAACACTGAAGCACAGAGAGATTAGACAATTTGCCCAAGGTTTTATAAAAGTTTAGTCCAACAGGCTGGCAGCTCTTCATCACTCTGCTAGGCTGCCTCATTTCTTGTCATTTGTAACATGTAGTTTTATAGCCAGATAAACTCAGGTTTTGATCCTGTCATTCCTGGCTAGAGGTATTAGGCAAGTTACCAAACCTCTCTGCAAAATGGGAATACTACCTATCCTGCAGGGCTGGCATCAGGATTGAATTAAGTTCTCTGTGCAGTGCCTGCTACATAGACAGGATCCCTCAGTAAAGGTAGATGAGCCTTATGTATCTCTCTAGGATACTGTCTGGTCTCTGAGCCCCCAAGGCCAAGAGACTGTGTGTAGGAGGCAGCTCTGAATGGGCCCTGTAGATGTTAGCAGCAGGGCCTGACCACCTCCCTCTTCTATCCCCAAATCCAGCCTGGAATACCACCTTTCTACAAGGAAAGTGCAGAGGGTGAAGGCCACAGCCCGCAGGAAGTGGGTCTCCAACTAACAGTCCTATTCCTGGCCAGAACAGTCTTTCTCCAACTCCCAAATGCCCAGGAGCCACTTGGAAGCCAGGTATAAGAGGCAGTGCATACACCGGGAGGCGGTCTGGCACAGAAGCCACCAGCAACTCTCATGTCATGTCTCTACAGAACCCACTCTCACCACCCCCACCCACCCATCCTCCCCCAGGGACCCAGGGTCTGAAATAAGTAACTCTGCTTGTTCTAGGGAGACTCAGCCAGGCACCAGGACATAGGCAGCTCTGCTGGTGGCCACGTGTGGAAACAGACTTCTTCATCCCATGCTGGAAGATGACATTATATTTAAAAACCCAGGAATCGGAAAGGAAGCTTTCTGCAGAACACGGAAGAATCTAAAATGCTATCTTTTCTCCCCCAAGCTCTCACAGTCACAGCCCTGACAAAGGAAACAAGCTCCCTTCTCAGAGATTCCCTGTGGCTGAAAAATCCTCAGGTCAACATTTTTAAAATCTAAGGATACTCCTGGACATAGCAGAAGGGACAAGATTTCCTCCACCTCCAGCTTGACAGAAGTTTACCTCTCTAGGCCAAGAACATCACAGACAAAATACTGCCTTTTAAATAGCTTCTGGGAATGCAGAAAGGACTTGTAAGAGATTTGGTTAAGGGGGTCACTCTGGACTAACTCCAAAGTCAGATTTTTGGGAACTCCCACTCAAGGAATTTCTAACAAGAAAACTTTTCAGGAAGGACTTAAATACCACATGCGGGTTTATAAGCAGTTATCAAATACTTTGTTATATTTAGAAAATATTTCCAAGCAAGATACGTTGGTACAATTCCTATTTCTGACAGAGCACACTGATTTGCCTGTGGCTAAATGGTACTCAGTAAATGGCAATGCAGACTCACAGAGAGAACCAGAAACCCCAAGCTGCTTTCCGAAGAAGCTTCTGCAGCTCAGCCCCGACAATGCACAGCTCTGAATTCTGTTATGAGTCACCCAGCTTCCCTCTCTGAACGGGGCAAAGGCCCTGTCTCAGCTCAGCGGTCATGCATATGTTCACGTGTAGACCGCTGGAAGCACAGGAAACGGGTGGCCAAAAAGACACGCCAGTGAACCCCCAAGTATGAGCAAGAATCCTCAAGCCCTCAGAATGCGGCTGTCCCCCGGGTCATCTTGACGGTATGTGTGTGATTTTCATAAACAGACTGACTCATCACCCTTCCCCGTGCCTCTCTGCTCAAGGCAATGGGATGCTTACTTAGCACTTTCCCCAAGGCCCCTGAGAGGCAGGAGGCGGACTTGCCTCCTATCTCAAGAGAGGCAAACAGGGGCCGAGGGGCTCCCACAGGCTTGTGTCCCACACTAGGGCAAATGTGGAGGTCCTGCCTGAACGCCTGTCCTGGCAGCCTGCGTGCCCCACTGCAGCTGAGTTCTCCCACTCCTTGGGAACAGGGACACCCCATGACCGTTTCTTTCACTTTTGGCTCTAGGCTACAATGGTTTTACATTTATTTTCTATTGAGATATTTCTGCAGCAGCTCTTGTGATAATTATAGACAGGATAGGTTTTCACAAAACGGAGGTAGGCTCTCCTGTGAGACAGGGGCAAAGAATGGCTCCACCCCAGGTCCTCCCCTGTCTTCTCCCTCGCATTTACAGAGAAGCAAAGCCAGCAGACACGGCATCAGCATCTATCCAGGCCAACCTGGTTTTCTATCTAAAAGTTCTTAAAGCTTGGCCCCCACAGAAGTCACCCTTTTGCCTGCATAGCTTACAGAAGGCTCCTGGTTCTCTTAGATTCATTCCATCTCCTTCTTACTGAGCTAAGGAAAATGAAACATTATTGAGAGACAGAGTGGGTTATCTGAAAAATGTATTCTGGAATGGTCAAGGCTGAGGAATGGGTTTAGTGACCCCTGCAAGTCTTTCCAGCCAGTGATCCTGAACCACAGGAACCAGAGAGATGCTTGGAGGAATGGTCTGGTCTATGCAGTGAGGGTTTGGGTCTCACTAAGCTCCAGGCCTCCAGGCTCAGGAGACAGGAGCTGAGTAACAGCCTTGGACCATCTCTAAAGAGAGCAAACCTCCTTCGCAATGTTCTCCTGATGTCTGCTGGGCAGGATGCATGTCCTGGTGGAAATCGGAGAGTAGTTTCTGAGGTGGGAGTCTGGAAGAGGGACGAGAGCTGCCCTGGGTGAGCAGGGAGAGCCCCGAGGACTCTCTCCCAGAGAGAAGGATTCCAGAATCTCACAGTGACCACAGCTCTCTTGCAGGCCCAGCCTCACTGAGGTCTCTGGGGAGAGCTCACATTTAGGAACAGAACCAGCCGGCTGATTTATTCCCCTTAACTTTCAAGGCTATTATTAGGGCACATCTGTCTCTGAGTGAAGTCACCAAGGAAAAACCCAGCTGAAGAAAATATTTTCAAGCAGTCGTCATTTCAATCTTAGGAAAAGGAAGCGAGTCGATAAACTGCCAAAGAACTCCAGGATTCAAGGTGACCAATGAGACAGATGGAAAGTATTCGGCCTGGAAATGCAGGCAGCTGAGCTATTTACATAGTGCCTGGCCAGAAGGATGCACATGGACCAGAAGCACCTCGAACTGTTTCCTCTTCCCTTTCTCCACTTAGCTCTCTCCTTTCCCTTAACAGGAAAGTCAGTCAGTGGAAGCCCCCCTAAAGTCTGAATTGAGATGAAAGCCAGCTAGTGATAGGTGACCAGCTGATGAAGGGCAGAAGTTCAAGCCAGTGGCCAGCAGACTTATTTTGTTCAGCAACATAATTTTTTTTTCTTTTTCTTTTTTGAGTTGGAGTCTCACTCTGTCGCCCAGACTAGAGTGCAGTGGCTGCTC